>NW_027315846.1:9660240-9707740 GCF_026437365.1 Eucyclogobius newberryi
GTATACAGTCCTTAGGCTTTTCCTAAATAGTTTAAAATGACTTTAAAGTATGCAGAAGTGGTGTAAAGGGTAAAGATACAATGGATAAGTCTTCTTTCAGTTATCTGAATAATGTGTCACATGTTACAATTTAGAGCATGGTCCACAGAAACACATGAAAACAATTACAGCCATGCAACGCCTTCAATTAGGCCTTAAAGGAGACATATTAGGCCTTTTTCAAGTACTTGAACTGTAACATAAGTTATCATTTTACATTTTGATCATCGTAAACCTTAATACTGATATAAAACAGTAATAGAAACAGATCCTGCAGAAATGATGAGCCTCGTCTCTTCATAGTGACATTTCACTGTAACCAGCAGTAGATTCTTATTGATGTGTTTTTATTTTTGAAAAGTGGCTCCGTGACATTTTAGAACCATCACTGGGGAGTCTTCATTTTTTTCATTGATTGCAACTAAGTACGTGGAAGTGGGTATCAATTGGGGGTAGATGCAAATATGAATTTTCTGAGCACTCTAGCCTTAGTTGCAGGACGTAACAAGATCTGTCCCCTTTAATAGACTTTACATCTCCAAAATGAAGAAAGAATCAATTCTAAAACTAAATGGCAGCAGCTTTCAAACAGTCTGTTTTTGTTTTGGATAAGCACAGTTTCACCCACACCCGCTTTTATGCGAAATGTAACCTAATGTTTGTGTGAGACAATGGAGTTAACAATGGGAAACAGAGGGCGAGGCATTACCCAGCCAGTGGGGGGTCAGGTATCAACAGAGCCACAAAGATCTCTTCAGTGAAACAGACAGCACTGTGAGACAGGCCTAAGGTTTAGGTTTGTTCTATAATTACAGACATTCAAACAGAAAAAAGGGCAAAGATCCAGTAACTGAAGGCCTATGTGGGTCAGAAAGAAGCCAAAAGCATTTTACTTTTTAAATGAATTGTCCATTATGGTAAGATTGCCTAACTGCAACCTATTTTGACAAAGCTAGTCCTAATATGGTAATATACAGTAATCTCAAGATCTCAGTTCTCCTTCACCAAAACTTGCTATAATTGGGTTATTTTGATAATGGTGTATCAAGGGCTCATATGTTGTCTGTTCTTTATTCATAAATTATGTAAGCGTCTTCCCTTTCCACAGGTGTTTCACTGGGCTATTTATAAAGTAGTCCAAGTACAGACTGCCTATACAATACTTTTACAGAATAGAGTCTTTGGCCCAATCATTTAAACCGGCAAAAATAATCGGCAATGTTCAGTGGGATATTTCAATGAACTTTTGGGTTTATTCTTGTTGTTGTTGTTGTTGTTGTTTTATGGCGGTTGACATCCGAGTGTTGCATTACCGCCAGACTTTATTCCTTAGACTTTGTCGTAGTCCTAAAAGTTCTTCTTCCAGTGCCTTGACTTCCAGTGCTTTGTCCCTTGTTGTTTATGTATGGATAGGGCTAAACAGGCCAACGTCACTTACGTTATAAGAACAAAGCGTTGACAGTGAACCCCAATAGGCCCATGTGCCATATGTTTTAGATCACATGTTCCACGTGGTCGTCACTTCTAAACTTCCATCTGCGGCCCCCCCACACACCGCCCCTGCTCCTCAGCCCTGTCCCTCAAGAGGATGGATGCGGGTGATGTGGAAATTTGCCGCGGACATCCCCCCTCACCCAAGTGACCGCCGCGTTGTCCAATCGCACGCCGCGCAGCCTCCCGACCCCGCCTCCCGGAACGCGCTAGGCCAATCGGCGCCCGTCTCCGCGTGCGCAGCCATTTTGTAAGAAAATCAAGCGAGTGTGCCGCCCTACCTCCGCTTCAGACCTGCAGTTTTTTCTTGTGCAATGGACGGGTAAGTGAAAAGAACCTCGCTTTAACGCGTAATTTCAGACAAACCGGCCGTCAAAACCGTGTTTATGTCCGTGTTCGACGAGTTCGCGACGAGTCCCTGGCGCGATGCGTGTCTTCTCGAACAATCGGGGGGTGAAAAAGTTTACTTGCACGGGAGTTTTTTTTTTTTCCTCCACGAAAACAAGCAACAGTTAGCAGTCGAGTTAGCCAAGTCGCGGTCGCGGGGCATTTTAATTCAAACGTGTTTTTTTTTTGCGTGAGAGGGGGGAACAATACGTGCGGGGCTTTGTGCGTTTCGTGCGGTATCGCGTCTCCCCGAGTGCGTTGTTTGGCTTCGCCGTGCGTTGGCGACTACTTGGTTGAACTCGAGCGAAGCTAAAGCAACGTGTCTCATTTCCGCATTCATTTGGCTCGAGCGTCTCAAAAACCCAGGGCCATGGACGTGTCTGGCTCGTGCGTCTTCACGCGGATTCGATTATAATAAACTCTCCTCCGGTGGGTTATTAAATTCTTCCCCAGTCGACGGCGGGCGAAGATGCCTTATTGTTGTCGCGGTGTGTGTTTTTTTCCTCTTTTTTTATTTTTTCTTTGAACTCATGTGATCCGCGGAACCTGTTGCGTCTCGCTCCGCCGCGTTTTCGATCAAATCACCGTCGCTTTTTGACGTCGATCCTTCCGCCGATCTTCCGTCGCGAGCGCCGCTGACATTGACGTGTTTTTGTGCTTTTTCGCAGCCGCCTAGACGCTGACTTGTACCCGCTGGGATCCGGCTACGTCCCTGAAATTGAGTAAGCATTTTCGTGGTGTCTCTCTGCTCTGCACACACCTCCCTTTTCTTCATTTCCTTCTTTCTTTCTTTGCATTTCATCTCTAATTGCAAACTTGTGTGTTCATTTGCAGAAGTGTCCATGACTTATCAGTTGGGACGAAGGTACGTCGATTTTATTTACTCCCAAAAATATCAATGTTGAGCAAGATTTATAATGTACTTACTACCAATGCATCACTGATCAGGGGTGTGCGGTGTTGACAAAAAAATGAATATCTTGATTGTTTTTATTCTTTTCTTCCAATTATTTTCGATATATTCATAAGATATTTCAAATTTACCTGGAAATATCATGGTTGAGGTTAAAATCGAGCACAAAGCATGAATGGGTTTATCAAATGAACCACAAATAGGCAGAAATATCACTTTTTGGAGGGTAATGTATGCGTTATACATGTATAACAATAAACAATTGAGATACTATATATTTTTTTCATTACAACTCCTACTTATCAGTATTTTTGTTAAATCCTTTGCGCCTCGTTATTGACGAGCTTAACAGTTGTGTGGCTGCTTCTTCAATAATTACTGGGTGGTTGCACACATCCTTTGGTGCGTAATGGCAGGCTACCTTACAGAGCTATTTGAAACATGTATGAAGCTCTCCCAAGGCCTAAGACGAGGAAAGGAGAGAATACAAACTGTTATCTGAGTTGTGTTTGTGCGCTGGTGTTCAGTTGCAGAGGAAATGAGGTTTCCTGTTTATTTTATGTGCCTGTACCTACCAGCTAATTTGCCTTGAACACAGCGGATCGTGAGTTTCACCGTGTTGGGCCATGACTCAGTTCAGTGAAATGTCCGGGAATTGTCTTTTCCCGGACATTTCACTGTTTGCCGAGTTTTGGAAATACGTTGCGGGTCCTTTTTATAGGTTTTTGTTTTTTATATACATCTCCATAAAAATTCCAGCTCTTTTTATTGTGCCATTACCAAGCTTTGGCACGCTTTCACTTTTGTGTGGTTGAGTTACGGAACCGTTTTTTCCGTTGTAACCATCCTCCTGCGACCGTCCTCATCCCGTCGAGCAAAGGTCTTTACACTGTTTAAACAAGGCTTTGAAAAACACGCCTCTAGGTCAAACACGGCCCCGCCCCCCTAACATGCGTTTCTGTAAAGCCGGTTATTCTCGAAAACGATTGCGACTTGTAAATGTTTTCTGCGAACCTGTGCTTTTTTTGTTTTGCATATTGCTGGCGTTGTAACTGTAAGCTCGACTCTGTGGGGATTCTCAGAGTAACACTTGCGCTGCTCAGTTATGGAGCAGTGCCTTTCTGGAATTGTAATTATTGGGTCCGGCAAAGCGTCTGGTATTTCGTGGTTGCATTCCTACCCCCCCCTTCAGCCCCCCGAGAGGCACAGCACCCTGCCCCCTTCACTGCAGACATTGGGCAAACATGTCTCTACCTGTGATCTTCCCCTTTGTGCATCTCCCCGTGGGCTTTTTTTTATGATCCCAACCCTGCCAGACGGCTGTAATATATGTTTATGGTCTGTTAGTTGCGTACATTTTAGCTTTGTAGTTTAAATTTTGGTTTGGGGTTTGTCCCAGAAGCATATTAGCCAATGTTGTGTCATAGTTGGTGTGACAGTTACTCAATTTTGAATCTTGTGAACGCTTTAAAGCTTCAAGAAAATGGTTAGGTTTTCCAGAATAAGTCAGCACAATTCCTAGTCTTAACTCCCAGCGTAAGTTTTGTTCTTGCTTGGCTTCGCAGAGAGCACACGTCATTTATTATTAGAATGAGGAAGTTTGGGGGCGAAGCCGTCTGTTCCTGTCACAGAGCCACAATTGTCAGTTCTCACAAGGAAGTTCAACTAAACCTTGGAAACGGGCCCGATTTTGTTGCCTTTATCGCCCACACAAGGCCGGGGTCACTTCCCCTGTGTCCTGTGGCTCACATCTGGTATCGGCGTCACAAAGTTCCCCTTGACCAGTTTTGCCACATTTTGTTTTGCCGAAGCTGACTAGGTGTTTGACTTTTGTAACTATCTCCGTATCCTGAGTATGTTAAGATGAACAGACAAGGCCTCGTAATTCCATTAGAGAAGACCACGGATTTTTATGGACTTCTCGAATGAAAGACTGCTCTATTTTGGGGGAGAATATTATTGCGCTTCTTCCTTGCAAAAAGGTTTACAATTGGTTGTTTTTAAGTCCAGATTGTTCAGAGTGCACATTCGAAGCACACAAAGGAGCAGTAACGTTTGAGAGAAGACTGAAATATGAGCGGTCAACCTAATGCAAGAGTCGCATGCATTTCAGTGCATGTTTGACATCTAAATCACAAGATTGGCAGGTTTTATAAGAAGGCATATTGTTTGCAGAAGAATCATCAGATCATATTATACTTTACACACCATGTTTGATCTTAGACTTGCATCTTAAAGTTTAAAACCGCCAATACCTTGCGCTCACGAATCACAAAGTGTGGAATGTGTGCCGACCTGCATCTCCGGTTATTTTACCACTGTATGACTAGTCTCTCTCTCTTTCCCTTCCTTTGGTGTGTGTGTGTGTGTTTGTTTCTGTAACAATGGCCCCAGTATCAATGCAAACAGACGCTTCATTGTAACCCTGTGCAGAGCTTAGACTGCTGAGCCACTTCTTGTGACTGCCGCACTTCATATCAGAGACCACAAACGCACAGAGCAAAGAGAGCCGCCCCGAAACACAACTTTATTATACGGACGGGTGAAGAGTGAGACGAGCCGGTTTGAGACACTGGCAGTCTCTGTAAGCTGAAGGATTCCCATCTGGTCCAAGGCCCCAGCAGTATTTCCTCCTCTATATAGTGAGTGATGAGATGAAAGCTTGGAGTGGTCAGCAGCTGGAAAGCCTTAAACCACTTAAACGTGCCCTTCAGCTATGGACGGTGACTCTGCATTACATGGTCTCAAATGGAGGCGCGGGAAATTGACCGAAATTCAAGATCTTATTTCCTGTTTTTATAATCCAAATCTCAATTATGTCGGATAATATGCTATTTTTTGCGATCCATTTAGAAATGTAATAGCCATGGTTGGGTTAAAAGTATTGCACAAATGTGAAATGGTTTGGATTATCTGTTATTTTTTAATTTTTTGAAGAACTATTCTAAATCTATATTAGAAATAACTGAGAAATGTCTATATACATGCAATATTTGTATATACTTTTTAATACAATAATTTCAGTCATAAAATCTTTCACAATAAAACCAAACAAGACTAATGCTTATGAGGGGGGAAAAATCGTGAACTAAAGTCTTTTTCAAAATTTTCACAGAAAAAAATAGAGAAAATAGAAATTTCAGTCAGAATGAGGGCTTGATACTTTTACGATATATTATGCAGCCCTATTTTGTTTCCTATTTGCAAACTAGTTCACTGTCTCCTTGTAAGGAAGAGTTGTGCTCTCGCGCTGTATGCTTGGACCTCTTTTGGTTATCAGATTACTTCCTGCCCGATCACACAATGGTTCAGGTAACACGAGTGCGCCGCTGTCCACCTGCTGAGCTGTGTCTGCGCTGCCCCTCGCCATGAATTAAACAATTGTTGTTGTGTTTTGCAGAGGGGATCCGACGAACTCTTTTCTTCCAGCGTATCCAACGGACCCTATATCATGAACTCAGGTGAGTAGGGGGGGTGGGTTGCCATGGAAAGGGTGAATCTTTTTTTATTTTTTGTTCCGGGCCAAGTGCTTGTCAATGTGTGTGTTGTTTGTGTTGTCATGGTGAGCAATCCATTATTCAAGACAAACCCGAGCCCTCTGTTCTCTCCTCCTGATTGTATCTGCTTGTGTTTCCTGCCACAGCCAATGGCAACGACAGCAAGAAATTCAAAGGTGACGTGCGCAGCCCCGGCGTCCCGTCACGCGTGGTGCATGTGCGCAAGCTGCCCAACGACATCAACGAAGCAGAGGTCATCAGCCTGGGTCTGCCCTTTGGGAAGGTCACCAATCTGCTGATGCTCAAGGGGAAAAACCAGGTAAGGGAGTCCAGGACAAGCCGATGACTGATGTTTGCTTTAGATAAATATAGTTGTATGCTTAGTGCAAGTTTACCAGGTTTACTTTGTTAAATTGAATGGCGCTACAACTGTTACGGCTGTAATAGTTTATTTTTTCAGTGGTAGGAATGGCATTATCTTCCGTTGTTGCAGGCGTTCTTGGAGCTGAACAGTGAGGAGTGTGCCCAGACCATGGTCAGCTACTACTCTTCTGTCACTCCCGTCATCAGGAACCACCCAGTTTTCCTCCAGTACTCGACACACAAGGAACTCAAGACCGATAACTCTCCCAACCAAGTGGTGGGTTCAGATACTCATGGAAATGCATTACAGTAAGATCAAATGAAGCGAGTGCTTTGAGTTTAACCACTGTCTTTCTGTAGCGCGCTCAAGCCGCTCTGCAGGCTGTCAACGCTCTACACGGCGGTCCGATGGGGAGCATGGCCATCCCCACGGACACCAGCAGCCTCGGAGGTCCTACGAGTCAAAGCCCTGTGCTCCGAGTCATCGTGGAAAACCTCTTCTACCCTGTCACTCTGGATGTCCTGCACCAGGTGGGCTGAATATTAACTACAGCTCATGGAAGCATATTGCTAATGCTAGTGCTAATCAATGTTTGTGTCAACAGATTTTCTCCAAATTTGGTACCGTCCTTAAGATCATTACTTTTACCAAGAATAATCAGTTCCAAGCTCTGATCCAGTACGCAGATGCTATGACTGCCCAGCACGCAAAACTGGTAAGCTGTACTGATACATTTCATCTTATCTAACTGATGAAATGGACACCACATGACTCTTGTGTATCCTTTATGAAAACTGTCTGTTCTGATAAGTATTCTATGTTCCAGTCTCTAGATGGACAAAACATCTACAATGCATGCTGTACTCTCCGAATCAGCTTCTCCAAACTCACCAGCCTCAATGTGAAATACAACAATGACAAGAGCAGGGACTACACCCGCCCAGACCTGCCCACGGCAGACGCCCAGCCCTCTGTGGACCCCATGACCGCTGCAGCTTTTGGTACAGACTCTCTACTATAAACTGATTTCATGTATAAAATGGGATTTTAATTTGTAATGTTCTCTTCATCAGCTCCAGGCCTTATCTCAGCCTCTCCATACGGGGGCGCTCATGCATTCCCTCCAGCGTTTGCCATTCAACAGGCAGGAGGTGACTATATAAGCAATTTATTAGTCTCTTTTACACTTTCAAATTATTGTTTTTTAAATTCATTTTGTGTAAAGACAATCGTTTTTGCTATGTTCCAGGCCTGTCCATGCCTGGGATCCCCAGTGCCCTGGCATCTTTGGGCATGGGGCACTCAGGCATGGCAGCCGCAGCCGCAGCTGCCTCTCGCCTCGGCCTCACAGGCCTCACAGCAGCCGCTGGACACAATGTCCTGTTGGTCAGCAACCTGAACCCAGAGGTCAGTGCACTCATTCAGCTTAAGCTCACACAGCACACACACATGAACACACACAAGTAGAGAGGCGCCGTCCCTTTAAGAGGTCCAATGTTTTTAAAGCCATCTCCATGTGGCCCGTACATTTTTAATATTGGGGTTTCATGGCCTCTTTTCTATCAGGACCTCTCTGTGTTTGGCCAATCCTGCTGTATTTCCAACCTGCCACTTTGCTCACTGTGAATTTTAAATTTTATTTAAACACTAACTACTTTTTTATTTTTTTTTACAAGAAAACTTACCATTTCATATCTTCATTTTTGTCCATTAGTTTGAATCATTCTTATGTTGTTGGAGAGACAATATTGCTTATTATTTTTTATGATTTAGTATTGTGTTTTTATACTCTTATAAGTGAGGCATGTGTAAGTAGTCCCTCATGGTTTAGTCTTACCAGTGTTTAATTTATACTTTTGAGTCAATACAGCATAGTTGATATAGTATTACGTTTGTTTATTTAGTATGTTATGTTAGCATTATATATAGAATATCAAAAGCATATATTTTTTAAAGTACATATTGTCTCTGCCTTTTTTTCTGTATTTCATTGTTAATCTTTTTCTTCTTTTTCTCCTAGTGTTCCCATAGTGACTGTGCATTTTAATTTAGCCAGTTCTACTGTCTGAAGCACTACATTTCTTTGTGTATACTGACCTTGTTTTTACTTCCTTTTTTTTCTCTCTCTCTCCTCCTGTCCCCCTCTCCCCCCGCTCTTTTTTGTTTTGACCCCCTTCCTCCTCCTGACCTCCGCCAACTGACTGCACGCCCCATGACCAATAATTGTGCCCCTCTGTCCTGTGCCCCGCTGCCACTCCTGTCACTTGTACACCCACTCTCCCCCCCCTCACCCTCTCCCATCCACCGTCCCAAACTCCACTACATCCCAAACACGCCTCCAAACACGACATTGACACTCATCTGTCCCCCATCACTCTCTGTGTCTCTCCTCTCTCTCTCTCTCTCTGTCTTCTCTCCATATTTTGCTCGTCCCTCATGCCTCTCCTCCATGGTGGCCTTCCGGTGGACCTCGCTGCCTGTGGCCCGCGGACATATCCCGACTCCACTCTCCTCCACTCCGCTCTTTTCCCCTTGTTCCCCTGTCCCCTTTTTTTGGCCCCGCTGCTCCCCCTGCTGTCTCTAAAGAGCGTTACGCCACACTGCCTCTTTATTCTTTTCGGTACGTTATCATCCTTTCATCTCCTTTTTTATGACTACTGTTACCCGGCAAGGTGGGCATGTCTTGTCTCATGATGTTTGCTTTTTAACCACTGATGCCTTGTCATCAGGCTACAGGGCCGAGGGGGGGGGGGGTGTTACTGTTTGGTTTGGGGGTGGTTTGAGCCGTGTTGGTTGATGTGGGTTTGCGGAAGGAAGGAGAGGTGGACGCACTCGGAAACTGCCGCATTTCATTGCCAAGTCAATTGGTTAATATTTCCTCATCTATTAGTGTAACAGATACTAAATATATACTGTATTGTTTGACTCGATTAGGCCTGGCACAGTAACAAATGCCAAAGTGCAATAAATATCTACATAGAAATAACAACACAATAACCAAAAAGCTTGATAATCCCGTCAAATCCTCTTCTTAATGTTTTAATGTTAAATAACATGAGCTGCAATTAATAAATGTTGAATGAAACGTGTATGCAAACAATTGTACACATGATGGATATTGAGACCCCTAAAATATTCCAGTTTTTTATGGAACTAAGTTGATAATGTAATTATTGTGACAGGCTTGGTCTCAGTGATTGCTTTGATCCATAACAGACAGGACGCTAAAACTAATTCTAAGCAAATCATTTGTCTATTTTCAAACAATATGGCAAATTAAAGCTATTTTTAGTATATATTTGGCCTTGATTTTATTTAAGGAAAGTGGTTCTCGACTGGTCTGTAAACGGGACTTATTTCATTTCTCAATTTGTCTCAATAATTACTTTTAACATTGGGTTTTAACTAACCCTAACCATTTCATGCAGTTATTTTCAAACATTTCAAATCTGACACACACAAATCTGCTAATCTGCCAATCCACCAGTTGAGAATCGCCGTGACAATGAAATGCTGCTGCTTCTGTGGTGAACCAGTTTTGACATATCTCAAAGTATGTCATAAAGTTACAGATAAGCGGTCTAATGTCAGGTGCATGTCTAGTTGCATGTATTTAGCCTTAAACGTCTTCTCTACTGCTAATCAAAAGACACTTATACATCATTTATTCGCACTTTGATTTTGTCTTCAGATCTTCCTCCCCAAACCACCGCACACTGCCATCTTTAATTACCCAGTTTAGCCTCAGTAGGACTTGCTAGCTTTGATTTTAGCCTTGAGCCGTAGCCGTTAGATAATCAGTTTGCCTTTTACTTAGTAGTTAAAATGTTTTGATTTTCACTGTTTTGTTGCTGTGTTTGTGGCTGTATGGCGCGACTCGCTGGTATCGTACCGTAACCTCTGTGCATTGTTTTTCTACTCCTAGGCGTGTACGGCGATGTGATGAGAGTGAAGATCTTGTTTAATAAAAAGGAGAACGCTCTGGTGCAGATGTCCGATGGCACACAGGCTCAGCTAGGTACATTTGCAATAACGCTAACCCCGGCGTCGCCCCATCCCCGTCTCTTTCATCTCATTGTCAACGTAATGTAATCAGCAGCGCAGGCTTATTTGTCTTTGAGTAACTAATTGGCTTCTATCATTTCGTATACTGCAGAAGGACTCGATGTCTTGTGCACACGGAGATACTGCTCTGTTGTAGCAAACATGCCAAACATTACCATCTAATCTTAAAACCTTCAACGCATCTGGTGTTGCTTTGCTTTTATCAAGCTCAGCCAGACATAACTCTTGTCAAATGAATGTATAATTGAGTCATAGTATTACTAGTAGATATGGTGTTTTTTGCCATCAAATTTGAAATGTCCTGTACTTTTGAACCGTAAGTTAAAAGCATGTTTCACAATCAACTGTTGAACTATGACAGAAACGGGCAGTTGTTTCACTAGTTGTTTCTCATCCAACAGTGCCTTTTGATTGGATAAATCGTCTGTCCCCTGTAGTTGCTGCCTTCATTCAGTCATATTCTTTCTCAAATTCCTGTTTGTACATTGTATCGTGCTAAAGATGTTGTCGTTTAACTAGAAGAAAAGTCCGATACAGAACCATTTCCCTTAAACTGGAGTGTGAAATAGGGAAACGTATCGGTCGGTGACAAACTTTGTACCGTCCTTGTCCCAGTCTGAGTGAGTTGTGTTTTCCAGCCATGAGCCACTTGAACGGCCAGCGGCTCCACGGGCGAGCCATGCGCGTGACTCTGTCCAAACACACGACGGTGCAGCTGCCCCGCGAGGGCCACGAGGACCAGGGGCTGACCAAGGACTTCAGCAACTCCCCCCTGCACCGCTTCAAGAAGCCGGGCTCCAAGAACTACTCCAACATCTTCCCCCCGTCGGCCACACTCCACCTCTCCAACATCCCGTCAGTTCACAGCGTTTACGGTTTCCCTGACGCGCCGGCGAATGGCTAACGACAACTAAACATTTTCTTTTCTTCTTTTACACTTTCAGTCCGTCTGTGATGGAAGATGACCTCAAGAGACTGTTTGGAAGTTGTGGAGCTACAGTCAAAGCCTTCAAATTCTTTCAGTGAGTAACATTTCATTCACATGTCAATAGTCCCTCCACTATAATGAATACAAATTGACCTTGAGCTTCTTCTAGTCATCTTGTCTATGATCAATTTATTGTGCAAGCTTAAATTATAGAATAGGGATGTCCAAACTATGGCTTGAGGACCAAATGCGGCCCTCAGACTAGTTCTTGGCTCGCAGACCTTTTAATCTGCATTGGAAATGATGTTTAACGACTGTACTTCTCCAGGAAAGATCGTAAGATGGCGCTGATCCAGATGGGCTCGGTGGAGGAGGCCATCGAGTGTCTGATCGAGTTCCACAACCACGACCTGGGAGAGAACCACCATCTACGCGTGTCCTTCTCCAAGTCCACCATCTGAGTGCCTTCGTGGACCGCCGCCCTCCTCCCGGTCCCGCCCAAGGGCCCGTGAATGCGTTTCGTTGCAGAGTGTTGCTCACTTCAGCTCATTCCATTTCATTTAGGTTTGGGTATCAAATCGGACCTTCATCGTCAAAAAGTTGTCCAAAAGAGACCAAAGTTTATATATATACAACTTTTATTTGTTCGCATCTTGAATGTGTATATTTGTTTCTCGTCCGTAATGCAAACCGTCTAGTGAACATGGCAGCGTTGAAGTTTTCCTCGTTTACCTTACCGGGATGTTTACATGTTCTTTTATAATAATTTCCATGTTCTTCTTCATACCCAAACCCAGTGACGGCATTCACCAGATCTGAGCAACACTTTGCAGCGACACGCATGCGTTCGGAGGCGGCGCTGAGGCTGAACTGTCACTTTAGACCAAATCTGCAGGAGAAATCCATGTCTGTGCTTTTGTGGATCGGAGCGGTCCACCACACACTCGAGCATTCCTTACTTTTCACGATCTCTGTGCCTTCTTGAGACGCCACTGTCAGTCATCTTGGCCAGTCAGGAATAGTTACAATATTACTTTGCCTTTCGACACAACCAATCACCATCCCAGGATCTTATTTTCCTACCTTTTTTTGTTTGGACGGGTCATTTTATATTTTGTTGATGACCCCCGTCTGCAGTCTTGTGCCTTAAGCTCTGACTCTTCTCTGGCCTATGGTTTAAACCACCATAAGAATAGGCAAAGTGGCTTACGCAGACTCTTTTTTTTTTTTTTTTTTTTTTGCTTAACTCATAAACTTATGTTAATCTTGTGCATGTAGCTTATCTTTTATATATGTGTAGGAGTGAACGTAAGCCGGTTAGATGCCTAATATCCTTGTCGATGTAGCGCTGTTAGTTTTGACAAAGGTGAAGTTGGAGCCAGCTCACCTGTCTAGTCCACATCACTTCTTTAACCCTTCAAAGTGGTGATATAGACTTTATTTAATCATATGTTCATCTATAATTTCACACCTATATATTCATTTATTCTTTCCAATAGCATTTACATGTATATCATAATGAGCTCAAAAGGCTGGTGACGTAAGTTTGATTTTCATTACAGTGCCTTGTATTGAGTTGTTATTGGAGACTTGGCCTTGTGTCTTTGCTGTGCAGCAGGTTGTACCGCGCCTTAAGCCCCTTCATTCAGGTAGTCTTACCACAAAGGCAGCTCATAGCCTGGTGGTCTCTACAGTAATGGCTGTCCTGGGCCTCATTCCCTGTCCAGTCTGACTAAAGTCAGATCCGTGCACTTTTTTTTATTTTTTACATGAATTGGTCCTCGAGGCGCCTTCACATAAGTCTTAATATTGTCTATTCCACAGCATTGGCCACTGTAAACCTGGGACCTGATACAGAGGTTCTGTCTGTAATGAGTGGTTCTATATAGTGTCACATGTAGCACACGGTTATTGTTGTCCAGGACCAAAGTACAGTATCCTGTCGTCTGTGTGCTGTACGTCACATTCTCGATGTGTCACACCCACAGCTCTCTGACCTCTGAGTCAGTCGCATGTTTTGTTAATCATCAGATACTGTAGATTATTGTAGCCCTTGTTTGATTCCTTTAAAAGAGCCTACTTTTGTAGATTTGATCCTTAATGAACGGCATATTGTGATGTTGACCTGTAGAAGATGTATGCCTTTGTTGTTCAAAGCTTTTATTTTGATCTCTTTTTATATGGGGGCGGGGTGGGGTATTGTATGAAGCGGGGTCGATGGATGTAAATATTCATGTTTTTGTACCACAGAATCATTTGATTATATCACTTTACGTTCAAAACAGAACATGTATATTTTGATACGACATGAGACACATAAAGCTCATATGAGCTACAAAAACAGCTTTTGTAACACAAAGTTATTAAAGTGTCTGAACACAGTGTTGTGTGTGTATGTGCCCCGCTGCCCACTCTGCCAGTCTGTGCTCTGCTTTTTCTGCCTTCAATAAATCTTCAGTTTTTCCTCTTTCATCTGCCTGGTCGGTTCCTCTTGGTTCTGTCTCTGGTGTTCTGCTGCTTAATTCAGTTAACGTCTTGTAACATTTCCACATTTCCTGTGCTGTTTATCACTGGTGGATTTTACCAGCTCTCTCCTGAGCTCAACCATTATAAACCCTAGTCATTAGTGCATTAGTGACTTGTGCGTCTCCACAACATCAGTAAATCAGAGCTAATTTCCTCTGCACAGTCTTGACACCTGCTATTCTCCAGAATGTGAGTAATCCTGTTCTCTACTCCAACCTTTCTCTTTGACTGACAGGCTTTGCCCGCCGAGCCGCGGCATTTCTAAAAGATTATTGGATAAAACGCATGCTGCGTCTTTAGCATATCTCACATCAGTATTTATCACAAAGTTGCCTGGTTACATGGTTTACAGAAGACAAGAACACCTCAGTTTGCCTGCTCTTTTCCCTCACGGCCACTAGGGGGAGGTGTTGCTCTTTATTTGACTGGGCCTGCTGGACAGAGGTGACTTTACCTGCCACTCACAACATCAATACTCTGGCTTCATCTCGAGTGCCATAGCAGTCTTCTCTTAGGGATTTTCTCAGTGCTCAGGGGGAGATTAACCTGTCTTTAGAGATGGGGACAAACCAATCGCATCCTAAGGTTTTTGTAGCAGAATCCGATTTTAAAGAGGATTATCCCTGCACCCCACACGAGGATCAAAATATAGCCTATAATGTACTTCCAAGATTTAATAAAGTTCATAGATGTGGCATGTCATCCAAAAATGCGTACGATAAAATTACTGCAGTTTCATTGCGTGGAATAGTTTACATTGATACCGTTTTGAAAGTTGTGATATTTGGTGTATCTTAACCAATCAGGGACCAGAGCTCAGAGTCTTTGAAGCTGCCTTGCAAAAACCACTGCCTTGTTTACTTGCACATCTCTGCTGCACCGAGAGAAATTCAGAGCACTACCCAGAATCCTCTTCGGAATCGACTACATTCAAATGCAAAGAGAGATTGCATAATTGGGTGCACATAACTCAAAGAAGGCTAATCCAAACGTAAATTTAAGAGGTTTTAGCAGATCTCACGTTCACCAATATTGGCTCCTTCAACTTAGTGTCTCATGGTTAGGATTTGGGAGGTATGAAATGTGACAGCTTTAGTAATATTCTCTTCAGCAGTTTTCTAAAGTAGACTAAGGCAGCACTATAATTAATTTGGGTTTCTTGGCTTGAATCAATGTACTTTAGGAATAATTTAAAGCAACACACTGTTAAGAGCTGTTCAAAGTCTGTGTCTGCTGCACATCTTAGCTCTGAACAGGGTTTACTATTATTGTGGTCAATATGTTTTATGAAGGTCTGTAGTCATATAACAGATTGGCAGCCACACATACATAATTCTGCCCCAGGTCATCTGTGGTTGCAGGAATTGCATAGCACCACCTAGTGTGAATGAATAGTAAATGGTCACATTTATATAGCACTTTATCTTCAAGGCACTCAAAGCACTTAAGCATCACACACACACACACACACACACGCCGACAGGACGGTCCAGGCGGGTTAAGTGTCTTATTCAAAGACAAAGTCTGGCGGTAATGCAACACTCGGATGCCAACCGCCATAAAACAACAACGACAACAACAACCAAAGCAATGGAAGGAGTACTTTTACGGACTACGACAGAGTCTGAGGACTACGAAAAGTCTGAGGAATAAAGTCTGGCGGTAATGCAACACTCGGATGCCAACCGCCATAAAACAACAACAACAACAACAACAACAACAACAACCGTATTCGTCTGTGGGAGCTGGAATCGGACTGCTCAACCAAATCAAACACATTTAGTTTATCCATAGTAAATACAATGTTTTCAGTGTCTTGTATTTCAGATGGCTACTTTTGACTTCTACATACCTTGTGTACACCATATCCATGTTCAGAAGTGACTTTGTTGACTGAGTTCTGACCCGGGGGACATACGCCTTTCTTCAGAGCAGACACTAAGTGCAAACATGTGGAAAGAGGTTTTTTTAACACATCTGGCAACACTTATTTACATCAGCGCCGCGCTCTCTAATCAGGCAGATATTGACTTGTAGGCCACACACCATTAGCAGGAGCGACTGTGGTGACGGAGGAGGATGGGGTCATGAAGTTCTGGAGACCACAGACTGTGTGTCATCTGTGACATGTTTAATACAGAAAATGAGCACTCATCTCTGAAACACGATCCATGTGGGACTGTGGGACAAAGGCCTTTCTGTGGAAATAGTCCACTTTGCAAAGTAATGGTGTATCAGAATGTAGGATAGATGCTGAGGTCAATCCACAAAATGTACTCAAGTAAAAGTATTGTTAATGTATATACCGTATGTATAACTGTTTCTTAAGGAGAAGTACAAACATTTGAAGTTCAATGTACTAAGTCAGGGGTGTCCAAACTTTTTTCACCAAGGGCCGCATTTTGAAACTTAAACGGGGCAGAGGGCCACAAACAACTTGACAATGTCGAATTTGTTGAATGACAAAGTGAATCATTCAAAATTTTGCATTTGATGTAATTGCGATGAGCCTCCACACATTTAATTATACCTGGAACATTAATATTAGGTTGGTATAACATCAATATGCCTGAATTTTCCCAATTTCACAGTAAAAAGTACTCGTTTTTGTTGTTTGGGCTCCAGGAAGCTGGAGGGCCAACAAAAATTGGTCTGAGGGCCACATTTGGCCCCCGGGCCCTAGTTTGGACATGCCTGTACTAAGTGAACACATTTTTGGACGACAGTGGCTCAGGCGGTCTGACCAGCGCACACTCTTGTTGTGTCCTTGGGCAAGACACATCCTCTTTGCCTATGTATGAATGTGTGTGTGTGTGTACGTGTATGTGTGTGTGCGTGTGCGTGTGCATGTGTGTGTGTGTGTGTGTGTCCGGTCCTTTCATCTTTAAAACTTTAAAACTTTAATAGAAAGTAGAACCATTCAAGCAAGTATTGTTACTTCAAAAGAAACATAAACAAGTCGCCCATAATATATGTCTGAATCCCCCCTCCCCATGATAGCATAATGGGCAAATTGTGTACAAGCAAACACACCACGTTTTTGCAAACTTCAAGCTAAAGACAAATTCAAGACCATCAGGAAACTCTTCGCCCTTAGCCACGGCACCATGACAACAGAAAGTTATACCCATCATCCATTAACGCCAATGTGAAACTCCAGGCAAAGCGACAACATCCTCATGGAGACAAGCAGCCAACTCTAAACCAAGTCCGAGTCAGATCTGTGGAGAGGCGACCCTGCTCACAGTCAGGACGCATGCTTTTCCAAGGGTTTCAGTTACAATTTCAACGACTCAATTCAATGCCATGATGTACAGTAAATGCACCTCTTTTAAACATACTTTCACACATACAGTAAGTCGTATCTCCCCCTTTTTTGCCTCGCACAGCTTCTGGCTTTAGACTCGCCCCCCGCACTGTCCCGACTGTCCTGCATTAAAGGCCTTTATAGAGTCAGTATCAGAGCGAGAGAGAGAGAGAGACGAGGTGAAGGATGTCTTTGGCAAATTTAGTGTCTCCATTTAAAGCGCCATCCAAAAGCATCCCGCGACGACCCGGGCGGTTACATATGCACGCCGCAGACGCATCCTGAATTATTCATTTCGGGGAGGCGGACAACACGCAGCTGTATTTGGGTTATGGGGGTGATCCGTTCTCTCTCTCACTTCCAAAATTACAGGCATTACTTTGCAGGCAGAGGGGGCCAATGGAAAACGAGGACACTTTGCATAGATGATCTAAACAGTGTGATGGAGCGGTAGGAAAAGTGCTGTTTAAAATGATAAAGGAGACTATTGGGAGGCTGGGAACAGGGTGAATTGTGGGTATAATCACAAGTTTGTACCTCTAGAAATCCATCACTTAAGGGTAAATTGTGCGCTCACTAAAACCCTGCATCATTTGTTAAGGCTGCAGTCCCTGTTTGGATTAAACAAATGAATGTTTTACAAATAATTCAGCGGGTCAATACTTTTAAACGTGATGGATTTTGTGCCTAAAGCTCATTCACCCTCACAGACTGCAGTCTCACTCCCACATCAGTGCAGGCCAAACACAAACCAGGCTTGTTCATAAACACTGAATGTTTCTTTGGACGAATTGCTGGTGTCATGTGCACTATTTAAATAACAAAGTGTTTATTTATATAACTATGAAAAGAGTTCATTAAACGGTGGTGAGAAAAATAGTAACGCTGAAAAGGGGCCAATGGATCTGCCTGTTTGGAAAGTGGGAAATAACAAAGGACAGAAGTAAAACATAATGATGGACTTACACTTTTAGGCTTAAAGTATTTTTTTTACAAATGTCCCAGTGGATACTTTATATGGAGTTTGTGTTTTTTTACAACATTCAAAAGCGAGCATGTTTTTCCTCTACATTTAAGAACTGGACAAAGTGTTCTCTGCATAAAGATTTTGGATTAAAGTCCAGGTTTAGAGAAAATACAGATGAAATGACTGCTTTGAAATGCACATTTTTGCTTTTTTTAATGGGTACTTTTTAGTTTGACTTTTTATGTGAATATTTTACTTGAATATTATTGTCCTTGTATTTGTAATCGTACTTTTACTTGACTAGCACACTGAGTCTACTGCACTGCTTTAATGTGCACATTAAGTGTGACAGTGGTGCATCATCTGCTCATCCCAAAACATCTGATCATTTTGACCAACAAACACCTCTAAACGTGTGACTTGCTATATCAAGTTTATTTATAGACACTATAACACAATCACAGCCTATGCAAACATAAGACCACATGTCACCCTGACCCTGTGCGGCCCGGGGCCTGACTTTGGACGGGCTCAGCTCTCCAGTGCTCTGTGTTTGTGTGTTTGTGTGTTTGTGTGTTTGTGTGTTTGTGTGTTTGTGTGTGGGCCGGGGGTGGCACATTCCGGGACAGAGGTGTCGGCTCTGGCATCTTTATGGTGGTCAGTTGTGCTGCGCCCTGTGGCCTAATGGACACTGATGGAAAATGACTCCGTGTTCCAGAGATCCATCACGCACGCTCCTTTTGCTGTACGTACGCGCGCGCGCTCATCCATCAGGCTGCAGCTTTCAAACTAAACTTTATGGGCGCTTTACCCAAGCAGCTGCTGCGCGCATAAACCCCATACAGACGCACAGATGGCAGCGATTTATAAAACAGTCACATAAATAAAGTTTACGCTGATCTTCCCCGTTTTTATCTTTGAACTCCGATTCGTTTCCATATGAAAGAGTGACTCGAGGCTTTTCTCTTCTCATACACCCCCCCCCCCCCCCCCCCCCCCCCCCCCCCCCCATATAGAGCCGGGGCCGCAGTGAGTCAGCCCGAGAGAGTCCCCTGAGGGCGGCGCGGCACCGCACGGCACCGCGCGGCACAGCACCGCTTTACGCGCCCCTCCCGCGCGGAAACGAAGAAAGAGCAAGCGAGGAAGAAAAGAGAAAGGAGACGTGTTGTGGGGGGGAGGGGGCAAGATCCACTGTGCGACTGTGAGCCAGGACCCCGGTGTGCGCTGCCGTGGCCGCCATAGGTGCAAGAGTGCGCGCTCGGGGCATGTGCGGATTAAGCTGAGATCCGTTTCACGAGCGGCGCGTCAGAGCGAGCGGAGTCCGCGCCGGAGCCGGAGCTGAGGCAGCGGAGGAAGTTGCAAGAGGAGGCAGAGTGAAGAGGATGCTCCACTGCTCTGTTCCCTAAGTTTGGACTGAGAACAACGCGGGGGGAACGTTGTGTTTTTTTTTTGTGGGAATGTCTGGTGAAGAGAAAAGAAAGAAGGTCAAGTAGAGGAAGATTTGACAGACGCGCGTCTCAGATGTAAATATGACGGAGCGTTTTGATGCCGCCTCGCGCCTGCCTGTGACCAAACAGATCTGTCAGAGAGTCACGCGCATCAGATGAATATTGGATCAGTTTGTTTCTGTGGATCTAATTCCATGCGCACGTCCTTTGCCCGCGCGTAATGGGACAAAACTTTCGGCGATCACAGCGTTTTGACAATAACATGTGAGTTGTTGTTTCATTTCTCCTGCAACGACTTAGTTCTAATAGTGTGTTTTGCACCGCTATGACTTGAAATACTTGCATGTTCTTTTTTTTGTGTGCAACTCAACCCAGCGAGTGATTCGCGCGCACGTTGCTCCTAAAGGCTGATGCTATAACGAGGCTTTGTGCGCCGCGCAGTGAAAGTGAAACCCGCTCCAAGTGCGCGACAGAAGCGAGTCCCGGCTGGACGCTCGTGATGCTGTGGCCGCTCGGACCGCGCTGTGGGATGGAGCTCGTGCTGCTGGCCGTCCTGTCCTGGGCGTCCGCGTGGGCAGAGGAGAAGATCATCTTTGACAGACACGCCGTCTACTGGAACAGCTCCAACCCCAAGTGAGTTCACTTTCTGTCTCCACAACTGCCTCTGCGTCTCTGTCCGCGTTAAAGGAAACATAGGCTTTCCTCCTGACGCGTCGCTCTGACTGTTCTTTTATGTGTTGAGTCACTGTTGCAACAGTGGAGGCTGTGGAGCTCCGCGCGCTCAGGTGTTGACGCTCAGAGCCGTGTTTTTGTGGCGGAGGAACTCCTTTTGTCTCAGACAATGAGGGCATCCTTCCTCCGCCGTTTTGTTCTTTATCAGTCACAAACACGCTCTGATGCTGCCGCGCTCAAAGATGACACTGTCTATCAGAACATCTCACAGACCTGGCAAATAAAGCTCATTGTGAAACAAATCTGAAGTATAAGAAGCACGAGTGAAAATATATTTAGTTTTTGCTATTCCTTTTATAATATTTATTTTATTTTATTTATTTATTTATTTAATTTGGTGTTTGAATGGGATTTTGCTGGAAATCATTTGTGATTTTGTCTGTATTTGTCTGATTATTACCTATAATCTGTTTTTTTGCTAATGCAAATGGCCAGCACAGACTAGGCCTGTACAGAGATGCTTGCATTACTTCAATCACATGTTTATATTATTGTAACTATATAGTTGTGTAGCTTATACTGCAGCAAATATGCACTTTTTACAATTTATTTAACAATAATTCAAAATTTACCAAATATCGTTTAATTTCCACGGCTCAGCACAATGCGTCAGTGACAAATTTCTACAAAAATACGACAAATATGAATTCCGCACATTTTGTACGTTTTCGTCAGCGCTTTTGCCGCATGATGTCGTTCCTCGTCCTCTTCTTTTGAAATTTAGCGTTACATAAAAGTCCCTGAGACGAGACCTAGTTCTGTCTGTGCTTATCCCGACGCCTAAAATTTTAAACAAGTCCCATCTCCGAAAAACGTGCCCAAAACGAGTTACAATTCGCACTTTAATCGCGACAACTGTACCAACAAGTTCATTTTCAAGTATTTTGGGCCACGCCGAACACAACAACCTCCTCTCATTGGCATGGGACCGGGCACGCCGCGTCCATCACTCTAACCGTTTGCGACAAGCGGGCCAGTCTTTCTCTCACTCTTTCCTCTCTCCTAGCTACTTCGCTTCCTTCCTTCCTTCCTTCTTTCCTTCCTTTCCGTCCTTCCTCCCTTGCCTCCTCATCCGACCCTCTCCCTCCCAGGTAGATAAATAAACATTGAAAGTGCTCCGTCCTGCTCGCTCACGGCTGAGTTAGTTCGCATACGGGCCATGCCTACGACTGCATCACTTTCGACAGAGGACTCCTCAAATATTTAACAGGCAGGGGGGAACATTTTCTCCCTTTCTTTAGCCGGGCCGCGCACACACACACACACACACACACACACGCACGCACACACACACGCACGCACACACTCACACACGCACACACCTTCAAATCGCCAACGTCACAGGGTAAATTTGAGTTATATGGACACTAGCTTTTGGGCGCAGGGGAAAAAAAAGAGGGCCACATCAAAAATGCATTGGGATGAAAGCTATGAAGGTGAGCGCGGTTTTGCCCATGCGCGTTTTCCTAGCACCAAATTTGGGATCGCTGTAATCCGCCGGTGATTTAACGCCGATTCTCCAACCAAGGCGTCCAAAATAAACGCAGATTTCTAAGCAGATTCGAGTAGGGGAAGGTGGGGAAAGGCGCTCGGACAAAAGGTGTCGCCGCGTTTTGTCGATTCGGTGAACGACTTTGACAGCGGCGGGTCGGAGACGGCGTAAGACGATGGCGCGGATTCGTTCACGTTCAAAGCGCGTGCGGTTATCAGAGCAACGCTGGACTTTGGCTCGGCCCGTTGCTGTTCATTTGCACATTTTTGAGACATTTCCTTTTCTATTAGTTGTGATTGGCAGCGCATAGAAGTTTAATTTCCAGGCTTGAGTAGTTTTAATTATTTTATTAAAGGCTGGCCCGCGGAATTGATCATAGTTAGAGGCTGTGTTGGCAGTTGCACCGCGGCTTATTGTTCATATAACGGGCTTGGTGTTTCTGAAGGTTTATTACATGTTTTTATTGAGCAGTGATGTGAGGAATACTTGCATTTAGTTACAGAATACACATGCATTTTGTAACGTGTTCCGTTAATTGGTTGAACCGCTGTATTCTGAATACTTTTGTTTCATTTAGTTGCATTATATTCATTCATCCATTTTCTACCGCTTGTTCCCTTTCGGGGTCGCGAGTGACTGGAGCCTATCCCAGTGACTTTGGGCCTTAGGCGGGGTGCACCCTGGACAGTGGCCAACTCGTCGCGGGCCATTAAATTATAGTATGAAAATGATATATTATAGTATGAAAACACAACATAGGTAAAACTTTAAAACTGCTTTTTGTTTCTGTTTCACAGTTTGTTATGCGTGTGTTTATAAGAACCTTTATCACAAATTGGAGAAGTGAAAAGAGCTACGTTTGAAGCCTAATTTTCATGATCAAATACCACAATGTGTTCCTCTGATTTTAGGAAAGTAACTGTATTCTGAAAACAAAGAGTAACTGTACCGGAAAACTCAAAATTAGTATTCTGAATATGTATTTTCTGTGCATGTATTTATTTAGTTCACGACATTGTTTTTGTTCTACACTTAATTTACAGTACACGCTTTGAGATTAGGACATTTTTGGTATTTTAACCCCTAATCTGTCCTTGTAGTGACCTGTCATTATTGTTGAATTACACTGTCTTTACCCATGGACGATCGATAATTCTATCTCTGCACTCAGTCAAATAGAAACAAACTTATTAGGACGCGCACCAAAGTTTGAGAAACCCACACATTTGCAATCTTCTCACCAGCGATAAATCTGTAATGGCGCCTCATATCATCAAACCGTTCTCTAATGCTTGAAAACGCTAATATTTCAATGCATTCTGACCATCTTGCGCTTTTACTCCTGGATTTACAAGCGTTCCATTTTTGCCGCATCTCTGCTTTTCGGGGCGGACGAAATCGCCAATATGTTCGAGCGCAAACGAAGCCAGTATGATGAATTATACTCCTAATCTCGCCATTACGAGCGCAGCCCTGTGGAGCGCCATCACTCAGACACAAGTACATCGCAACTATTAAGACTTCCTCGTACTCGGACCCTTTTAACAGGAACGGCTTGATGAATAATAAAAGCGAGGCCCATACATCATCAGAGAACAGCGGCTATTGTCTCTCGGCGCCCGCGACACCGGCAAACGCCAAACGCACAGATGTGTCTTAATTGAGCGCATTACATCAGCCACACGCGGCGGCGAGCATTGAGCCATCAGGATGTGCGGTCGTCAAAGTTTGTCCTACAGAGGAGTGCTGAAGGACGGGCGAGGTCGTGCTGGGGATTCGTCATTCGGGTCGAAAAGTGGTGTTGTCAAGAACGGAAGGATTTGCGTAAAAACAACTCAGAACAGTCGTATAAGCTTTGTTTTTGTCATTATTTATTGGGTTTTTCTTTTACTCAAGTACAATTTGCACAAAACAACTCATAACAGTCGTAAAAGCTTTGTTTTCGTCATTATATATTGGGTTTTTCTTTTACTCGAGTACAAATTTCATGCAAAAGTCGATGAGAGAGGTGTGAACGGATGGACTTTGGCGCGGCGATCCTGGCAGGTCAAAAGGTCGTGATCGTGGGAAGCAAGAGTTGGATAACTTTGTTGCTTGAAAATATAGTCTTGTATCGGTTGTTATGGTGATATTGATGTTAGTAAGGGATGTCATGATATTTAGTGGGACGATTACCGTATTTTCCGCACTATAAGGCGCACTTAAAAGCTTTTAATTTTCTCAAAAAACAACTGTGGGCCTTATAGTGTGAAAAAGACGATATTACTGAGACCATAACCAACAAACTATGAAATATTTACTTACTTATTCATTTATTAATCTTCATTTAATGAGGTAAGAACCCACTGAGGTGGAGACTGCTTTTTCAAGGGCGACCTGGAAGTATTGCAGCACATGAATTTGAAAACATTTACACATTTAATAGACTTTAAGAAAAGAAAACAGAATCAGACGATTTTTGAAAGAAAACCCCCATATTGAGACCGCCTTTCATTCACATTGTCCAACACGTTACTGTTCCTCAAATTTGTGAAGAAATCCAGACAGATTAAAACAAATAAAAAAATACAAAATATTAAGATGCATTTTTTGGACTGCAGATTTAATCAAAAGGACTTCACGTTGTTTTAAAAAAAAGTAAGATTATTATTATTTTTAAACGTTCTTACATTACACTGTGCCCTGAAAAATTACCATTATCAATAAACCAAATAATCTTGACTTTCCCATTATTTGTTAGATATATGTGGCTGGACCATGTCATAGTATTCATTAATTTAAGTAGTAATTAATTTGTTTTAGTTTAATTTGGACAAGAGTTATTATGATAGGAGCAAGACTGTTTGTTTTGTGCCGCATTGGACGTGACGCTGTAACAGAAAAGTTTGTGGCTGTGCAACTGATCGCATTTTTATCAATATTCAGTCATTTGTAATCGTCAATGATCCGCTTTGGTCTTTTTAATTGACAAGTCCACAATCCTCCTTAGTAAACATTCAGTTCACACTTTGGAGGAAGAAATGTGAATATTTTCTTGTGTCAAATAGCCCTTATTAAAGTATATATCGTCTATCCATCCATCCATTTTCTACCGCTTGTTCCCTTTTGGGGTCGCGGGTGACTGGAGCCTATCCCAGTGACTTCGGGCCTTAGGCGGGGTACGCCCTGGACAGTGGCCAACTTGTCGCAGGGACTATATTGTCTATATTCAGTAAAATAATATAAAAAGCCATTGTATTTGGTATTTATTTGAAAAAAATAAATAAACCTGAAGTGAAAATAAGGATTAATCAATATGAGGGAAAAAATACTTGTCGCGCAGCCCTATGTTTTTAGTATGTATTCACCATTAGAGTTATACTTAAAATGTTAATTGTAGTAGTACTGCAGTGGTCTTACTTGAACTTATACTTGAGTGCAGTTTCAAGGTGTCGAACTTCTTTAACTTTCTTGCATCTGAGTGTTCGACTAAAGGGAATGTGGGAACAACAGAAGCCTAAATCCTCCCTCTGTGGAAAAGTCCGCAGCAATTATTCATGAATTAGTGTTTAACATATGGCTCATATAAGCAGCACCGCTCCTCAAATGTGCAGCATTCATCACAGCACAAGCGTTTAATAAGGCCATGAGGATGATTTAGGCTTGTACTATTCACATTGCTTCTTTCAATTACAGCTTCTTCCCACCGAGGAGCGCAATTAGTTGTTTTAGCACGTATAGCGCAATTTACGAGAAATAAAGGCCGGGTTTCAGAATGAGCTTGACTTTTAATTCTATCTGACAAAAGAAATGTTAATATGACTCAGTGGAGTTGCGCAACATCGTAAGTGTACGCTTAAGGTTAAAATGAGAACTTTTAAAACTTGCTCATTTATTTAGATAGCGGAGAGCGATGTTTTAAGATGGTATTGATTGATTTGTACGTAAAGGAAAAAAGCCAAACACATAGTTGCAGAGAGAAAAGCACAAAATGATCTCCATTGCTAATGTGGAAGTCGTCTGTGGGTGTTGTGGGCACTAAAAGGTTAGTCAAAGCAGCTCATAATGTACTTTTTAAAATGTACTTTATTTGTTTGATTTTTATGAAATATCACAATGCTTTGCTGCTATGGCGAGTTATGGTAATTTATATTCTGAGCAGCGAACACATCATCGAGGTGGACAGATCACCGATATTGTGATTGTTGTTTGGAAGAAATGCTAAATTTGAATACAGGGAATCGAGTTTATAATAAAAATGCTTTAAAAACATGAAAGTGGAGAAAAAATAAGTGTATAAAGTGACATTTTTGCACGTCTGTAGGTCATTTTACTCTATTTGTTTGATAATTAGACCCGAAAAAATACATTTAAAGACACGTTTTAACACATTTCTGTTGGAGTGACATGACATTGTCTCATATGCGAAGTAATGATTTCAATAGTTGTGGTGGAAACAGTATGAATAGTGTTCTTTGGACTCATTTGAATACATATTTATAGAAGCGGTGACGTAAAGTAACAAAGCACAAAAGTAAAAGTACTGTTCTTATGTCATTTTTTGGGGGCGTTATCTGCACTTTACTATTATTTATTATTTAACAGAACTAAAAAGTACTTTTCTTTACTGTTTGAGACCGCCTGAGATGGCTGAGGCGTTATTTTTAGCCCATCCATCGTTTGATTTTAACGCCTCGACTTTGAGCAAACGACAATATACAAATAAAAACAGCTAGACATTGATTCAGCTGTTTCTGTCGAGCAAAAAGCAGCACATTTTAAGATCACGTCTATTGTCGCTTTAATAGTTCTCAAAATCTGTCTGAACTACTTTCACTTTATCACGCTGAAAAGGGGTATTTTAAGTCGATTTTTACTGAAACAAACTCGAGTACTTCTTCCACCACTGAGTAGAAATAGCGTTAATTGCTGTGCATTTTGAGTCACACTAACCTTGTTCTTCAAAAGTACCAAACATGTATCTGTTGACTGCGTACCTTTTGCTTTGAGTGACATATAATCACTTTCA
Source organism: Eucyclogobius newberryi (assembly GCF_026437365.1). Taxonomy (NCBI): domain Eukaryota; kingdom Metazoa; phylum Chordata; class Actinopteri; order Gobiiformes; family Gobiidae; genus Eucyclogobius; species Eucyclogobius newberryi. The sequence goes on from NW_027315846.1 coordinate 9,687,405, forward strand.
ACGCTTTGCATGATTGGCTTTTGTGTGTGTCGACTGTAATCCATCAGGGGCCGGCGCTCAGGCTCTTACGGCCCCGACAGCGACAGGACGAGAGCGCAGGTTGTCAAACTTTCACCCCAAAAAACAAACTAAAGAAACCGCCTTGAGGAGGTCGGAAGCTATTTTTTGATTAAACCGGTCCATCGGCGCCACGTTATCCAGTAAGCTCGATGCACGTTCCCCCAAATCCCCGCTCTAGTTTTCCCAGCGTACCCTTCCCCGCACATTAATCACCAACTGCATTTTAAAAGCGCTCACCTGCTAATTAATCGCGCGGCTCCACGTCGGGTCAGCTTCGTTTAACGGCGCCTTGATCTCGACGCGCCTGACCCCGATCAGTCAGTGTAAATAAAATCTGCCACGCAAACGAGCCCGCGCGCGAGACGGGCCGACGTACAAATTAGCCCGCCCTCCCCAAGCCAGACTGCTCCACACGGGACCCTTTCTCCGGCAGCCCCCGCGGAGCCCAAGGTCTTTCTGGATAATAGAAAATGCATGAGATAAGCCAATTCAACGTGCCCCGGTCACTTTTGGTCTCGGCACACAGCGGTTGGGCACTGCAGAAATACTACTTCTGCGTGTGGATTCAGAATGTTCATCGTTTCTGAAAGTTTTGTCTGGTTTTTCAGGAAGTAGCCATGTCAGCTTTATTTATCTGGCACTTTTCACAGTTAAAATCACAACGTTCTTTACAGAGAGCAGGAACATTACAATCATAGCAATATAAAAATAAGACAAATGAATAATAAGACCCCGTCAACCAGCTTTTCTAAACACATTTGTCTTAAAAGAACAGAACAGACTGTTTTTTTATGAGATACTTTAGACATGTAATCAATGTTTTTTGGAACATTCTAGCTAAATTATGTTCATATCATGGTATTACTTTTATTAAGTGCGCATCCAGAAATAATTTAGCGCCTTTTTAATTACTTTGCTGTCAAAAAATCTGAAACAACTCAAATAATCAAGGCTAATTATCAGTTACTAAATCTAAACTAGTCCTCATCACTCAAATGGACATATATAGTCATAGCCAGAACTTGTACTTAAGTAAAAGTACTGTTATTTCAAAATATTATTATTAGTATTACCGTAGCAGAGGCAGAAATTGTTGTAACAAATGACTCAAGTAAGAGTAAAACGTGTATTTTGGGGAAACTTAGTCGAAGCTTTGGCCTTGTAAGTTTAATAGTTTGTGATTGATGTATTGGAAGGTCAAATAACGAAATATTACGCCACATCTGGTGTTTGCAAAGGACAAAAATGAGAAAAACTTAACCACGTTCAAATCATTTTTACATTATACCTTAAACTCAATCAAGCAGCAGTAAAAGTATTATGTCTGAAATCTCACACTAAGTACACTAAGATTACCGTATTTTCCGGACTATAAGTTGCACCTTTTTTCATAGTGTTGGCCGGGGTGCGACTTATACTTATATTATACTTATATACTTATACTCCACTTTTTTTAACCAATGTGGATTTTCTTTCCCTTTTTCCCTTCGATATCTGGTAATTTGGTGGATTCACGGAGCACACGGCGACACACATTACCACAACAATGCAATGCAATACTATAGCAGTGGATCTGGAAATCTCCCCAGCAGCTCGCGGCACATAAAGGGATTTATCCCAACGCGCAGGAAGTGAAGGGATATCCAGAACACAGCCCCCTGTCTCATACCACCAGTGGCAGCTCGATGTAGGTCACACCACCGCATACAAGCAGAGTGGATCAGTGCAAGGTTAGGCAGACTCCCGTTTTCCATTTGTACTTCCCCCAGAGAACGATACGGGACGCTCCAAACCTGTTCTCTTCCCCCAAATGTGATAAAGCTCCGTTTGGTTCACGGGAAGGCGGCGGCAGAGATGGAGGGATTGCGATAGTCTTTACCTGTGCTGTTCATTCGGCGGTGGTTTTTATCAATGGGACGGCGAAAATAATACCCGTCTGAAATGCGACGCTCATAGCTAAATGTGTATTCCGTTTGGAGCTGGATTCCCCAAATGGTTTGATTTCGCCAAACCAGTTTTATCCTTGACCGTTTTGATAATTGTGTCTGACCTACTTTTGAAATGAACTGTAAAAATATCTCGCTATGACATTGGTGGGACTTTTCCATTTCGTGTAACCGAACAGATAGACGTCATGTGAGCTGAACACTCCATTCACGTATATTAAATAGGCACGTGACCATCGCTAATTCTACTATTGCGGTTGGCAGCGAGTGTAGAAGGCGTCGTGACAAAAGGCGGCTGCCATCGAATGACTGAAGCTGGAGCAGAAACACAATAAATGCAGTTGTTGTTCCAAATTTAGCTTCGAGTTCAAATTAAAATGGACCCAGAATGTTTACGTTGAATCCACAAGGTATCTTGAGTACTCAAATTACAATGTACTTATAAACTTGACTGTAACAAGCAGCAGATGTTCATTTATAGTGTTTTTTATTTCTAAAAAATGGCGATGGAACAATTTGAACCTTTGTTTTATGATTCAGAGTGTACATTTTGCAAGTAAATGCAGAGCTATGGGCGGAGATAGGGGATACGTGCGAACAGACTATTTTTGAGCTCTCAAGCCCCTCAAATGCAGGACATTGGAGCTCAACAGTGAGTGACCACTGCTTGGTTCCAAGAGTAATTTCCAATTCATTTTTCTCAGTGATTAAAAAAAATATATACATAATAAAAATATAAAAATGTGATGATGCCTTATTTTATGCGTTTAAACCTCTGAAAGATATTAAAACCTTTTGCTGAATTTTGTTCTATTTTTTACTGAAAGCAACCGTATTTTGGACATTAGTTACCACGTAGCTTCTCAGCCTTTTAAGCCTCTTAATTTTAGAATTTTTCGAAATTCCTATTGCAGAAATGTACAAAAAATTCCATCTGGAACCACTTTAAAGTGGGCGGGGCTGTGGCGCTCCACACAAGATCACTCAAACATGCACGAACCAATCACAATCCAACTGTGAGAGCGTCAATAATGAGGAGAAACTATCGTGACATGGCTTAAAAGTCAACCCAAACATCTAAACAATGCATAACACGTCTCCTTTAATATAAAATAGTGGCAACAGTGGCACAGTGAATTCAGCCTTCACCAATAAACTGGACGGTCAGTGGTTTGGAATCTGGCATATTGTGTCTCTGCAAGACATTTCACACTGCTCCGGTCCCAGTTGTGGAGTCTGCTTGGTACATCGTGCGTGAAAACCTGCCAAATCACCCGTTATGGTCCGCTGGGAAACCCCCAAACAAGAAAGGGATTAGCCCATAAAAAACAGTATCAATTTATATCAGATTAACCAGTGTCCAGAAGTTGTTGTTTAAGCCCCTGTGATGTGTCAGACGTTTATCACATGCGGCAAGACCAAGAGTGAAAACCCGGTGACCCTTTTCCTCCTTTTCCACAATAACCGAGACTGAAACCACGCCCCCTTCAGGCTCCTGGGCGCACAGTATAAAGCATGCAGGTGAGGGCCTTTGTTCCCCATAGGCAGCTAATGTGTTCGGAGCAGTGGGCACTCGTCCAAAGACTCTCTCCCTTTCTCGTTCAGCCCGGCTCAACGGTCCAGAAGGAGCACCTTATCTAATCCCACGGTTTTATCCTTCAAAAGACTTTTCTCTCCCTCTCCTTCTTTGTTCCCCTTCGCTCTCTCTCTCTCTCTTCCCGTACTCTTGATGCGCGGCGCCTTTGAGGAAAAAAAACGGGATGTCAGGGAGAAGCGCCGACAGTCGCCGACACTTTCACATCGGACGGATCGGATCTCCTTAGAGGCCTCACAAACTCCCACGCCGAGCTTTGAGGACTTAGCGCACACGCGAAATGACGAGCCATGCAAATACGAGAGATGTATGTTGGATTAAGGCTTGTCCGAGTCCAAACCCACGCTATAGTCCACCCCACATTTCCATCCTTTTGGTTATCTAATTGGTAAATAATTAATAACAAGAGCTTCAAAGTCTAAAGATAATCTGAACAATGTGATTTTGTTTTATTCACCTGTATAAAAAGGTCATATTTTTTTCAGAAATTTGCTAACGGGTTCCTTTAAAGCAAAAAGTAAATTAACTGTAAAATTAAACAAGAAAGCAGATTTTTTCTTTTTTTTTACATAAACGATCAATGCAAAGTGGATTTGATCAACGATTGCACAATATTTTGTCTTTTAAAAACACACACATGCAATGAGTCAATCGCAAGCCTTTGATCGTTTATTTTAGTGATTTTTGTAATTGCATTTATCTGTTTTCGGAACACTTCTTACCGCTTTTGGACAGCTTTCTCATTTGCAATACCCTCGACGCCCTCATTCCGCACACCTTCACAACAACAATAACGTCGACATTATCCCGCAGACGACAATAACTCGCCCACCTGTCCAAGCCCACACTCCGCCGTCCCGTCCCCTGTGGGTCGTCACCAGCGTTTCAGCCTTCCCTACCACACACTAAGATTTGCATCCAATTTACATGTCACCCCCGCATGTGTTACCGACAGCCTGTCAAATCCGAGTGGCCCGTGGGTTAAATCTTCCCGCCTCCTCCTCCGCCGCTCTATCATTCTTTCATCGCCCGCTCTTATCTACTCCTCTTTCAAAATCATGACTCCTAACCTCCGTCATTCCCCATTGGGACGTGTATCTTTTCGACTGTCCAAGCGCCGCAGGCAGTGTCTATGTATGTACGAGCGCCCCAGCGTTAGATGCTCTCGCGTGAACGGTAAAGATATCGGGGTATCGGGGGTTTTCATGAAAAGCTTTCACTACAGGAAGCAAAACAAACGGTGTTAATTAAAGTCAGGGCTCCCACCTCGAGACTGCTTTCCCCCGTGTCAGCAGGAGACGCGTTACATAACCAGATATTGGGCTCGCTCATCAGCATATTCTAATGCAGTGATTGGCAAGAGGGCAGCCGCAAATTCAGAAGGTTGTTTCAGAGAGTTTATTTTAGGGTCTCTCATTTGCATTTCACTTGAGCTAAGCATGTTGATTGTAATTGAATATGCAAACGCTCGGGCAGAGTTTTAGTTCTTGCGTTTAAAGGTGCACTGGGTGAAACTTTTCAGCAAAAACACATTTAACCCAAAGCGACCTTTAGAAACAGCTATTTCAAAGCTTTGTAATTGATAGAGTTGCTTTAGAAAGGAAACTTGGATTCCTTTGGACATTTTTGGTCATTGAATTTGTGTAATTGGTTCAACATTTTACATTTTTCCACTATTGCAACATGCCTCTCTCACCGCTCTGAAACTAAATCTTGGTTCATAGTTGGAAATTGCATGTTTTTTCGTGTAGTTTCTAACTTAAGTGTCATTATTGCAATTTAATACATTGCGTAATTCTTGTCTTCTTTTAATTATTTGCACTGAAAACTGGGGAACCAAACTTTTCTCTTGTAAATGATTGCGTTTTGTTTCCCCTCCACTGATTGTATTAAAAAAGCAACAAAATCACACTGCTACATGTGGTTTGCACCTATCGTAAAGCATTTTATCGATCCACAAACCCAGAATAAGCCCGACACTTTGTCTCGTTCTGGGACAAGAGTAAGTTGGCGGAGCGATGGAGGTCACTTCTGCTTCACCGTCTGGAAAAGCTTCTCCTCCACCACTGGTGCGCCAAACGGTTTGTGAGCGCGAGGATTTACTGCTTCTTTTTGCGATTTGAAGATAACAAACCCCATCTTTATTGAAAAAAAAAAGTTTCCAAATAGCATTGCATAACATGGTTTAGTCCACACCAAGATTTCACTTACAAACACAAGCCAAAATGCCCATTATTAGTTTAAGATAACGTTTTGACGAATGTTTCTTTACTCTACCAACACGTTCTTCCGTTTTACCGTTATCGCACGTCTCGACCGCCATTCCACTGACGCACACGGCGAGTCACGAGCCCGCAAAGGAAAAAATCCATCATACGTCCTCGCAAAGTTTTCAAATCGAGGCTCGCACTTCCCAAAACTTGTGAGACAGAGCCGCGATACAGGGAAAGAAAAGAGGACAGACGATGCGATTCCCCAGCTATATCCAGACAGCCAGTGAGAATGTGCTGAAATAATAAATACATGTCAGCTTACATATGTTGCAAATGTTTAGGGAGGATTCCTATGGTATCTTTTGATTGTTAAGGGCTCTTTGATTCGTCCGACAGCGTGACAGTGCAGGTCCTATGGGTGCTCCTATGGGTGCTCAGGACGGTGTCACTGTGCGCCCCGGTGCTAATTTAGACTGCCACTCATTGTAGCCAACTGTCAGAGCCAGTGCCACAATTAGTGTTCAAATCTGGTTCAGAATTTCACCGGCGCTCCGGAATTGTCACTCCTGCCTTTATTCCAAAAGACAAATGGAGACTAGAAATCGTGGTTTTGTATCACGAGCCTCATTTTAATTCAAACAAGAGACAGGTGAATGATGTAGTTAATTTATTAGTCAGGGAAGGTGCGGGAGTCAAACTTTTTGGAAGTGGATTATTAGGCCCGAGCCCCAGCAGGGGGAGGGCCTATTGCTCCCGCAACGCTGCCGAAGGCAGCGTTGCAACTGTCTGACCAAACATGCGGGCGCAGCCCGCATGTTTGGTACCCCGTCGCCCCTGGCAAGTACAGTGAACTAGCCCATGCCGAAGGCATGGATCATGCATACTTACTCCTGCTATGACAGAAATAGTCAACAATTAGTGAATGGGCGTAGCCCATTCACTAATTGTTGACAACAGCAGCGCGAAGCGCTGCATTCCTCCAAAAACCCTCCTGGCATCGTCCCGTACGCGAGAATCCATGCCGCAGGCATGGGCCATGCTTGTATCTGCTCAAATCAATGGAAGTCTATGGGGAGTGGGCGGGGCATCCCGACGGAATAGGGAGTGACGAGCGCGTAAGCGCTCGTAATGATGATTCTACCCCATGGCGGCATCGGGAAGGCTTAGAGCTTTCAAACGATGTATCATTTGTTGTTATAGTAAAAACGGCTATATTGTTTTTGCTAAAAATATTATTATTATTATTATTATTATTTTTTTTTTTTCTTGTTCTTCTTCAGCGCTTTGATCTCTAATTTGACCCCCTGAACATGCTCAAAAACTCACCAAACTTTGCCCAAAATTCAGAATCGGCGAAAAATTTTATTTTTTCTGGGCCATTTTTTTTTTCGTTAAAAAATGGCGCGACAGCGCCACCGACAAAAGTCAAAATACATTGCGCCTATGGGAGACGCCCCGAGGTCAACTTTGGCATAAAGCTACGAAATTCGGGACACGCATTCCTCTCGTGAGGATAAACAAAAAAAATCATTGTGGCCACGCCCCCAAACTTACCCTATGGCCGCCATCTTCCTTTGAAAATGAAAACAAGCTGAGTTAGCCATTTTGTTTACGTCAAACTTTGACGAACTCCTCCTAGGGCGTTTTGCCCACCGACTTCAAAATCGGCGTACGTCCTCTGGACAAGTGGGGCATCTAAAGTTATTCAATTTTTTGAGATACCTTTTACGGTCTGTGTGCGGCGCAGCCGCAAAGTTGGACAACTTATTTTGGAATATTGCAGGTCTAAAAATTGCTCCCATTTGATCAAAACCAGTCCGATTAGGACCAAATTTGAATCAGTTGTTAAACTTTCTAGTTTGGACCAGTTTAGGCTGACAAAATTGAAATGGCAGTGATAGCGCCCCCTACAGAGTGACCTTTAAATTAACATTGAAGGTCAAAAATTAGTTTTACCAAAATTGTCTAAACTTTACCCAAAATTCTATTTTGCCGTCCCGATCACAAAAGCCAATCACAAAAATGCCTAAATTTTTACGCCGTAGTCGTAGCGATGACAGAAACCTCCCATGTTATCCCTATGGGAAAACCACAAAATCTCTCAAATTACCACATTTTTATGTTTTACACTTTAACGAAGTCCTCCTAGTGCGTTTTGCCCACCAACCTCAAAATCGGTGTACGTCCTCTAGACAAGTGGTGTATCTAAAGTTATCCAAATTTTAAGGATAACTTTTACGGTCTTTGTGCGACGGAGCCGCAAACGTTTCCCAGAATTCTGACTATTTGGCCTTCAGAGTGGCCTATAAACAATAGAGTTTTTCCAAATGACATGATATTTTGAACGAAATTCTAATTTGCCATCCTGATCATACAAGTATGAGAGCCAAAGTCATATTTTGTACGGCGTAACCGTAGCGTTGACAGAAACATCCCATGTTATCCTTATGGGAAAATCGTAGAATCGCTCAAATCACCACATTTTTACGCTTCACACTTTAACAAACTCCTCCTAGGGCGATTGTCCGATCAAGTTCATATTTGGAGAATATCATCTACACAAGCGGGGCATCAAAACTTACCCATATTTTGATTCTAAGTGCTACGGTCTCTGTGTGGCGGACCCGCAAATATATGTCAGAAATGGGAAAACAGCGAAATCTCTAAAATCACCACATTTTTACGCTTCACACTTTAACGAACTCCTCCTAGGCCGATTGCCCGATCAAGCTCATATTTGGGGAAAATCATCTACACAAACGGGGCATCAAAAGTTATCCATATTTTGATTTTAAGTGGTACGGTCTCTGTGCCGTGGAGCTGCAAATATACTGTCACAAATGGGAAAAACGCCAAATCCTTGAAATGTTCACATTTACGCTTCACACTTTAACAAACTCCTCCGTGGGCAATAGCTCGATCAAGCTTTACTTTGGGAAAAATTATCTACACAAGCGCGGCATCAAAAGTTATCCATATTTTTATTCCAAGTGCTACGGTCTCTGTGCGGCGGCGCAGCAAATTTGACTGACACTTGTGTTCATTTGCACTGGATTGGCCATGTCCAATGTGTCGCCGTCTGTCAAGTTCTTTTTTTATTCAACACACAATAAGGGCGCCATCTTTATCAAGTCGAAAGCGCAGAGTCGGAAGGCCGGCGGCCCGCGAGGGCCGTTGGATGCCGCTTGCGGCTTTAATTTTTTTTTCTTTCGTTACAGAGGATGTACTTTCTCAGAACGTGTGGGAATGTTTGAAATGCAATGTATTTTAAAGAAAGGTATAGAGCTGGCCTGTGAAAAAACTATTGAATGAGGGCCAAATGTTCCCTGAGGGGGGGTTTCAGCTGAATTCTGCAAATAATTGTAAGAAGTAAAAGTAAGAAATTATTGGTTGACTAAATACATTTCATGGGACAGAAACTGGGAAAAAGCTCTCAAAATGATGAAGTATATGAAGTATCACTGTGATCTGACCTGAATTGCACTCACTTTCCTATAAAAAGCAACTGATTATACAGAAAAGTTAAAGGAAACAGCAAAAAAGTTCAGAAAATCTTCAGCTATAACTCACTCCAAGTTGTATTCAAATTATTAGACCAAAACCCAGTATCCTACAACATCCTTTCACATCCTCTTTAGCAAACATCGCATTGTGATTTAGACTGCAGACATTTTTTGCAGGTAATCTTAGTGCGTTGGCGTACAATAAATAAGCAGCATAAAAACTTGGTGCCTCGGATCATTTGTTTGCTTAAATGTCAGATTTAACCCGTTTATGATTTCAAAATAAGAGCACCTGATTTCTCCGGTGAACTTAACGGTCTGAATTCACAAAAACTTTCAAGATTTCAAAGCCCATATTTTTGTTGCTGCTACTCGACACCAAATCTATTGCTTGATTAACACATATCAATGAGTTGGAAAGCGTTGGAATATTAGGTATGTAGCGCACTTCTCCATTCCCCGCGGCTACATTTTCACACAATGTCCTGAGGTCTTTCCGCCTGTACTGCAACTACGGCATCATTTGATCTGCCCTTAGGGGTGTAATGATCTGTTTAGCATGTCAGCAGCGTGGCGATGAATCCGAAACACAATATAACTGTTTACTCAACTTGCTGCGTGTTTGATTGCTCACACAGGAGTCTGATTGAGAAACGCACTCCTCTTCTGCTTCTTACTAATGAGGTGATAATGGCTGCGGATGGAAAACACGGCCTGGTGCGATGATGTAAGCGCTCGGAAACAACCTGAGGAGATCCTGGGAGTTGTTGTTTTAATGGCGCGGCGGTACGGGAAGTCAGGAGGGCCAGAAGACTTGATGAAAGAGGGCGAAAATACTTGGATGCAAAGCCAGGATGACTTCAAGCGTGTGTGACTTTTACTTTTGGGCCATTAGCGTTTGTGGCGCTAATTGAATGGCTAAACATAGACTGCATAAAGTCGCTTCATTTTTTTGCCTTTCGGCTTCTGGGGTCAGCAAATGATCTGCCAGGAGGTTGATACAGGAAGTCAGATGGGCCAATTTACATACGATTAGCGCGCAGTAGAGTACATCGTATTTTAGATGTACAGCAAGAATGCAGTAATAATGCTTTTGTCTGATAAATGGCTTTTACAGATGCTCAAAATGGCTTTTCAGTCTTATTCAGACACAAGCGGACAATTTGCAAGGAAATTCAACAATCAAACCAACTACCGTAATTACAAATACTTGAATTGAGTAGATTATTTTGGGTAAGTGTACTTTGTAGATATATTTATGTACTTGTAATTGAATATATACTGTATGTACCCGTGTAATTGTAATTTGTTGCATTTGAATATCATGTGAACATCAAATTCAGTAATGGTAATTTCTTAATCTAAAATGCAGCTAAAATGGTGTTAAAAAGTGCCCACAACAGTGCCCTAAATAGACTTTAATACATTTGGCTTCAGCTGTATTGCGGATTGCTCTGTGAATGACTGAGGACACATTTTGCTTTTCACTTTGCCAAAAAAGTGATGTGTCAGGAGTTAGTGCAGAAAGTCAAATAGGCCAAAAAGATGAAAGAGTGAGAAGTAGGAGCAGAAATGGCTGAGATACAAGTTCAGGAACTGAGGAGCAGCGCCCGACTCTTTCAATACTCCGCTAACAATGGGCATTGTCAGCCTCACTCGGCCCTTGTCGTGGCTCTTCTTAATACTTGTGCACAGGCTCGGCTGTTGTGTTGATTGTGTTTGACGCGCGGAAGAATAAGACCCTTTTCTCAGCCTGATGCTCTGATGGGACCCCGGGTGCGTATAAACCAGCTGCTCGCTGATAATAACACTTGCGCTTCTGTCTGGCTGCGCCTCAGAGACCGAAAAATAGTGCAAGCCAATGGAAAAAAGATCGACTTGAAGGATTAGGGACACTCGGGCATGAATATGAAGGAGGGGAAGAGATAAGTTTAAAACAAAAACGGCAATGCAACCTTTTTTTGGAATCGGGAAATAGTCTCGCTAGTCAGAGAATGTTAGTTTGTTACAGTCCACATAAGGATATTGTGTCCTCTGCTGTTGGCTGCTCCTCCCTGTGCTGTTGGGCTTCATGTCAGGAGCAGTGGGGGAACAGATTAGTGCCAGTGTCCTCAGGAGTGCAGAACCGGAGGATTTGCTCATTAGTGCTGCACAAAAATCCCACACAGAACCTGCAGCCTATAGCAGTAAGGTACTAACCACTCCACCACCAAACTATTACGAGTATGATGCTTTTCAGATATGGGCAACATTCAGAGAGGGGGCACGGGTGCAATATGTTGACTTTTAACACACCAACAAGAATGTAAGGGGTTCAAAACTTGTAATACATCAAGGAATCTTCCAAATCATTGTTTAACTGCTTCACTGTAGGAATAAAAAGACAATTACCGTATTTTCCGGACTATAAGTCGCACCGGAGTATAAGTTGCACAAGCCAAAACATGCGTAATAGAGAAGAAAAAACATATATAAGTTGCACTGGAGTATGAAATGCGGTTGCAAGTGTGAAAATAACAAATAATATCACATATAAGTCGCTCGGGAGTATAAGTATATAAGTATAAATATAAGTATAAGTCGCACCCAGGCCAAAACTATGAAAAAAGGTGCGACTTATAGTCCAGAAAATACGGTAAAACATATTATTTTCACTGGAACCATAAACCCCCAATCAAGCAACTATTCCTTAAAGGCCGGCAAATAACGCTTGTCCAATTCCTTTGTGTCCTCTGCTATTAAATTGCTCAGTTATGACAGTAGTGCGTTCTGTTTGTGTAGTTATTTTCTTTGTGACATGTGGTTTTAAATTGTAGGTCGGGTCGATGTGATGAGTTCTTCTGGTGAACTGAAATGGCCCGACACGTTTGACTTTGTGTGTGTGAGAACAGCTCCGACTGGTGCTGCAAGTGAATTTCCCGCTGAAATAAATAACGTTTTCTGAATCTATGTCACGAGTGTTTGCCACCTGCTTGGAATGTTCCGCTATATGGCATTAAACGTATCTGTCGCTATGGAGATAAACAGGTGATGCCATCATGCCACTAGGCCAAGTTACCACAGGCCACATATCAAATCTTTGGAGAGGCGACCCCTGTACACAGTAAGATTTTTTGTTTGTTTTTAAAGGTATTTTGAGCAATAAAAATATAAATGTGAGTAAGATAAATATGTTTACCGTATTTCCCGGACTATAAGTTGTACCTTTTTTCATAGTTTTGGCCCGAGTGCAACTTATACTTATATTTATACTTATATACTTATACTCTGAAGCGACTTATATGTAATATTATTTGTTATTTTCCCACTTGCAACCGTATTTCATACTCCAGTGCGACTTATATATGTTTTTTTCTTCTCTATTATGCATTTTTTGGCTGGTGCGACTTATACTCCGGTGCAACTTATAGTCCGGAAAATACGGTACTGCCATAATGCAGAATAATCTAGGCAAAGTCAAGGCGAAAAGTAAACAGTAAACGCGGTAAACATTCCACGAAAAAGTTAAATAGTGAACATTTATATAGTGTGGTCCCAATAATTGAAAACACCCATTGAGCTGCTAATATGTGAACAAAATACATTAGTGATGCTATAAAAGAGGAGAATGGTCCTTAAACCTAATGGAAGACAACTCCAATTCTCACTTTACAGCGGCTCCGCACAACACCATCTCCTAAACCACTGTGGGGCCTCTTTATTGGATACGAGGTGCACCTATAATAAAGTGGTGGGCGTGGCTGAGAGAAACGTCTTGGGGAAAAGTTTGTGGTTGAGTTGGGGGAAAACAGCGATTGCTTTTGGAGATATGAGTCAACCAGGAGGAAGAAATGAACGCTCGCTCGGATGGTCCCAGCAGGTGCATGTCGAGGGCCGGTATTACAGAGAAAACATTGGCCTTTAGCGTCAAGACTCTCCCCGTGTTAAAGATGCCTCCTGGCTCAGTGCACTCCCCCGACCAGGAAGTTGGCATTTAGAATAAAGAGGAGCAAAAAAGGCGTTTGGGAGATGGAGTGAGGCAAAGCTCTTTTTTTTTATATCTATTCTGGAGGTGAGACTAAACTGTCCAACAAAAAAAGCTTTATTGACATTTTAATTTGTCCAAAGTTGGCTTGTATATTGTGATTTTTGTGTGTGCATGAATTTGGAAGAGAAATAGGATGTCTTTCCAGGGTTTTTAATTACTTTTTAATGGACCAAATGGAGTACGCGGTAATAAAACTGGTGTATTAAAACTAAATCGGGTCCAAACGAACTGAGTATTCAACATTATAAGACCTAAACTCGATCTAAGGGACTAAACAAATATTTTACTCATATTTTGTTCTGGAGGTGAGACTAAAAAAAGACTTTTGTCGACATTTTCCTTTTTCCAATCTTGGCGTTTACTCAGATTCTTGTGGATGAATTTGGAGCTTTTCCAAACTTTCACGAGTATGTTGGAATGAAACTGGTATATAAAAGCTAAACCAGGTCCAAACCAGGACTAAACTCAATCTAAAGAACTGAACCAACTCCAAGGCCTGACAAATTCATCTGCTACGTTTTTTTCTCTCGAGGTGAATCCAAACTGTCCAAAAAAGACAAGTTTATCGACATTTCCATTTTTCCACTTGACTCGCGCTCGAACGCTTGTGGGTGAAGTTGGAAGACAATAATGAGACCAGTTTTTCATCCAGGTCAAAAATATCCCCCGCAGATTCCCAAGCAGTGGGAGCGGAAAGTCAAACAAAAGCAAGACAGAGTGAATCATTTGCATTGTAATCTATGAGACAGAGCGAGAGGGGAAATATGTACGAAGCAGCCAGCCACGGACGCCCCGCTAGCCCGCACTCATCAGGAATGGGGCCACTGTAAACAAACCCCTCATTTTACTCTATGCTAATGGGGCTTAATAATGCAGAACCAACAGATGTTACACAACGCAGCCCGGTGTCGCTAACAAACATCGCACACTGATTATACACAGGACTGGGAGGTGTCCATATGTATGTAAATCAGACAAATTTGGAAAAAAGATGGGGAACTTCAGTGGATTGGTTGGCAAATGTCATAAAACTTTACAATTGCATTACAATCGCTGGTGTTTATTATATGGAAATTGAGTTATGTTTTCAATTTAATTAAGTCTTTTCAATTTGATAAAGTCTTTTCTTTTGGTTTTTTCCCCGCAGGGTCGCCACAGTAAATCATCTGGCTTCTATAGCCTGCAGTGTTTTGCATATTTAATTTTGCATCTAATTAGATTAATTGGCCACATTTCAGAAACATAACTGGGTTTGAGAAAGCTGTGATGACCCCCAGTATATCTCAAAAAGCATCACAAATTTGGGAAGTGCGAGTTTTGCTGCTGATCTAGTCAATTGTAACCATTTATATTGCAATTATAAATGAACAAAATCTAAAATAATGATCAACATGTATCAGAAGTTATAACTTAATACCAGAAAAAGCATGATATGTTTTCCTTAATAGTCGATATAATCCCTCATAGGTTTAGACATCAGGACACGGTTTGTAAAAATCAAGACGTTTTGACACATTTTCTGACATTACTTTATTTATGCAAAGGTCTTGTGAAGATTTAGATCTAGTTTTACCAAGAATTGCAGCTAATTGAGTAAATGATTAAAGGTGGTATGGACGATTTTTTTCAGCAAATTTGTTATCATTTTTCCTCGTGGCGTGGATAAATCATTTGTCCTGCCACGTATCAATCATAAAACGCACCTACCGCTCACCTGCAGCTGCGTCAGACTCGTCCCCACGTTTCCTAATAATATAGTTCCCTCAGTGTACGGGGCAAAATGAAGACGGAGAAAGACAGTTCGAGCTGACGCAGAAGTGGACAGAAATCTACGGGAGACGAGCGATGTGATGCGCTCCGTTGCGCTAATAAACAAACGCACGTGTGTGTTGTATCAGTCCGCACGGGGGAGTGCGCATGCGCACTTCCTCCTACGTTCTCAAATCGCCGAAAAATCGTCCATACCGCCTTTAAGGTATAAAAAGCGCATTTAGAAAGACAACATGTAAATAATTATCTGAAATGAGGGATTTATTGAATATTTCCCCCCACAAATGGGAACAGTTTGCTCACTGAACCAGTTTAAAGCAGGATAAATTAGAAATACTCTTTTTCCCCTCATAGAAGGCTTGATGCAGTCGGCATGTTCTTCCCTGCGTTTCCTCAGGGTGCTCCCATTTCCAACCCAAAAAACAGACAGAAAGCCAGAACATTTCAGTTTTATTTTCCAGAGGATCAGATTGACGGACAGATTATCTGTCATATATATTCCTGCCACATAATAACATACAATAACAATATATAATACAAATAATATAGCGCGTTTCATACAGGCTGATACACAGGTAATCTTGTCCATCCTCACAATAGATCTAGATGCACCGAATAATAAGTCCAAAAACATATCAATGACATTTTTTTAAACATAAATATATAATGTCACTTTTCTTCTTTTTTAACGTTAAATTAACCTACATACTCAATTTTGTTTATTTATTTATTTAGCTTCGCATAACCATAAAAAATAATGAAACGGAAAAACGTGACCTACATTTCTTATACTCTTCTTTATTACTCAACATTAGAACATATATGTACTTTGCATAATTAACTCATTTACATTCCCACTATTATTTGGCACACGTGGATGCATTACGTTTATTTTCCTGTTTGACCTATGCAATAATAATAATAATCCTCAGTTAATTCCCAGTGGCTGGTGGCGGAGTTCTTTTATTAGACGTGTGGAGGTAATCTGACGTGCCTGCAGACCGAGCAGATGAGAGGAGGAGCTGGAGCGTGTCGGGTGGAGATCAATCACTCACATATGACGGAGGTGAGGCCACAGTGATAAATATACACAGAGCGAGGGCAGGTTTAGGAACTACGTTAAAGGAGGAGGAATGCATCACGAGGATATGATCGGCCGTTATAGACGCCTCCGTGAGTTATGAACTTCATGGACCAAAGTAGCAGATTTCTACGTTATTTTACACGGTCGGGTAAACGCAAATCATTAAGTCATCTGAGAACGTATGACAAACTTGTGGCTGTAGGAGATAGGGTGTTGTTTTTTTTTTAATATAAACTGTCATCTACCTACGTCTCAATGTTTTTTAATGATTTGAATCTGAGCAACCATGTTAAATTCAGTGATATTGATTGCCATAATTATTTGTATAGCCGCGACGAGTTGGCCACTGTCCAGGGTGTACCCCGCCTAAGGCCCAAAGTCACTGGGATAGGCTCCAGTCCACCCGCGACCCCGAAAGGGAACAAGCGGTAGAAAATGAATGAATGAATGAATTATTTTTATTATATGTAAGACCTCTTTCCAGTCGGCACTTTAAAGCTTTGGTCTAAATATTGTTAGTAACTTAAAGGAGCGTTATGTAACTTTTCTTGTTGAGGGTCTGCAACGTTTGTGTCCATGATGTTATTGTTTTGCCCGGAATATTCCGGGCAAAACAATATTTGTTTATTTGTTTATTTGAATGGATCCCATGAGCTGAAAGCAGTGCAAACAGCTGTGTCCATTACAGTTAGAACAGATTACATTTCAAGTACAATAACGTGGTTTTCAATCATTCCATTTCATTATATTTCATTACAGTAACAATTTAACAGTTCCTTGCGAATTATGATAAATGCTAGTCCATAAAAGTGTACAGTACAATTTGACACGTTGACACGTTGACACATTGTTTTATAGCAAGTGTTAAAAATCAAACACATGACTCTTTAAGTACATTTCCAAATGAATGCTTATTTTTGAGTTGCCTAATTTGAATAGGAATGCGGTGCCAAATGGATGTTGCTCTGTACACATGAGATGACCATTGGCTAGTGTTATTCCCTCTGTCTTTCCCTCTGCCGCCAGTAGATGGAGTGCTGAAAACAATATTGATTAGGGAATGCCTGGCTGGTAGAAAGTCAAGTTTGGTTTTCAATACATACAAATAATTTGAGCTCAAACACACGAAATGCCAAACCAAACATATTTAAGAACATGTTTAAAGGCTAATAACAACACAAATAATGCATAATGTGTGGTTATTTCACATGTCCCATAAGTAGCTAGATAATCATTGCACTTGATGCCAGTGAGTGTCTGTAGTCTGATGCTAGAGGTTAGTGGAGCTACTGTGCTGCCTTATAATGAAAAGCCTACACCTGATAATGACATTGTGCCCAGGGCAGCTCTGATTCAATGTAATGCAGATGTAATAGCTCATCTCGACCTGTCATGGCGCCGGTGACTCTTTCAGGGACACAGGTCCTTTACAAAGGTTGTCTCCAGACATCTGCATTTTAATACAAGCCCGCTGTATCCAGAGAGAAGAAAGTCTTTGGTTTACTGCAACACATTTATCTGTAATACTACTCCACGTATAAAAATAGTGTGCTGTTTACAGACAAAATCAAAGTGTGTGAAAAAGTAGGCTGTTTTAATTACTGTTATTTTTTAAACGCGAAAGGAAGATTTAAACCAGGACCTAAAGCTTTCTGGTTGTGGATCTGCCACCTTCTTGTCCTGATGGAAATGTTATACATTTGCATTATACGTATATTAAATATATTTAATTGCAGGAATTTATTTTGCTCAAAAATACCACAAAAATGCATTCTTACTGTGAGTGAACCCGCTCCTCCACAGATCTGACCTGTAACTTGGCCTGGTGGTGTTGCCTGCTTGTCTTCATAGTATCATGGAACATTCAGACAAAACAATCACATCTGCATGGAGTCAAAAACCACAAAAGTTACGCAGTGTACCATTAAGTTCACGATACATTTAAATCAGTTTATACAAGACTAAAACAGGACATAAAGAAAATTAATATTTAGTATTCTTTGTGGACGTGTATGCACATCGAAATCTTGTATATTGGCAACATGCTTTTGTCTTGTAACAACATACATTTATTCATTTTTTAATAATTATTCCAATTACCCATAATTCAACTGTGCTACAGTGACCAAGTAATTTCCCTTGTGGATTATAAGGTTTGTAAATCAGCACAAAACAAAGACTAATTGAATATTTACCTTGGGATCTAACCATAATTTAGTTTGTAGTCAAAACCAGGACAAAGTCAAGTACATGTCAAGGATTAAACAAGGACTAAATCAGGACTAAGCAAAACCCAGTGACTCAGCTTGATTTATCACAGTTACTTTGACATTCAAGAATGTTATATTATTTAAAAAGCCTAAATTGTCATTGTAAAGTAGAGTGTTTTAATTATGTTTGTGCAGCGAGTGCGGATGGGCATAATGAACGCTGCAGGGGGCAGGCTGCAGTGATTACAATGGTGATGAGTAAATAGATGAAGATGGTGCCGGTGACAGAGCTGTGAATTGTTTCGTTTGATGACTACATTAAATATAATCACGCTGATGTAAGACTGATGCTGGGCCGGTAATAAACTGGAGATGAGGGAAGTAAACAAACAGCCGTGTGGACACTCCAGAAATGATGTAATGTCAAAAGTTTCTAAATGTATATATTGAGTACCTTTGCTGAATCATATTTGACTTTCAATGTGTCTTAAATGGACCAAAATGAGCAAATCAAAGACAATAGTAATAGTAAGAGGACTAAATCAAGACTATGCTCGTTCAATAATACATTACTAAACCAAACCTTAATATGACAAGTCCTAAACTAGGTCTAAAGCATGATTAAGACAGCACTAAACAGGCCTATTCTATAACAGAACAAGATATAAACTGTGACTGAAACAGATCTAAACAAGCTATAAACTGTGACTAAAACTGATCTAAACAAGCTATAAACTGTGACTAAAACTGATCTAAACAAGCTATAAACTGTGACTAAAACTGATCTAAACAAGCTATAAACTGTGACTAAAACTGATCTAAACAAGCTATAAACTGTGACTAAAACTGATCTAAACAAGCTATAAACTGTGACTAAAACTGATCTAAACAAGCTATAAACTGTGACTAAAACTGATCTAAACAAGCTATAAACTGTGACTAAAACAGATCTAAACAAGCTATAAACTGTGACTAAAACTGATCTAAACAAGCTATAAACTGTGACTAAAACTGATCTAAACAAGCTATAAACTGTGACTAAAACTGATCTAAACAAGCTATAAACTGTGACTAAAACTGATCTAAACAAGCTATAAACTGTGACTAAAACTGATCTAAACAAGCTATAAACTGTGACTAAAACTGATCTAAACAAGCTATAAACTGTGACTAAAACTGATCTAAACAAGCTATAAACTGTGACTAAAACTGATCTAAACAAGCTATAAACTGTGACTAAAACTGATCTAAACAAGCTATAAACTGTGACTAAAACAGATCTAAACAAGCTATAAACTGTGACTAAAACTGATCTAAACAAGCTATAAACTGTGACTAAAACTGATCTAAACATGCTATAAACTGTGACTAAAACTGATCTAAACAAGGTATAAACTGTGACTAAAACAGATCCAAACAAGCTATAAACTGTGACTAAAACAGATCCAAACAAGCTATAAACTGTGACTAAAACTGATCTAAACAAGCTATAAACTGTGACTAAAACTGATCTAAACAAGCTATAAACTGTGACTAAAACTGATCTAAACAAGCTATAAACTGTGACTAAAACTGATCTAAACAAGCTATAAACTGTGACTAAAACTGATCTAAACAAGCTATAAACTGTGACTAAAACTGATCTAAACAAGCTATAAACTGTGACTAAAACTGATCTAAACAAGCTATAAACTGTGACTAAAACTGATCTAAACAAGGTATAAACTGTGACTAAAACAGATCTAAACAAGCTATAAACTGTGACTAAAACTGATCTAAACAAGCTATAAACTGTGACTAAAACTGATCTAAACATGCTATAAACTGTGACTAAAACTGATCTAAACAAGCTATAAACTGTGACTAAAACAGATCTAAACAGGCTATAAGCCATGGACTAATACAGAACTAAACTATATAAACCATGAC